>NC_133472.1:37509134-37514725 GCF_025370935.1 Choristoneura fumiferana
GATAATGACAGCAGTAATGCGTTTTGCACGACCTCTCTAATGAGGATACATTATGCACCTGCTTTGTATGCGAGGAGCTTCTTTCCTTTGATTCCGGAGTCATTGGTGAGTTGCGTTTGTTTTTCATCGCGCCTCAGAGATTTATGCAGGTTCGTGCTCCATTTTGTGACAGGACACGGGACGCCAGAGCCGTCGGAATTATTCATGTGCATAAATGGTATTCAGACGCGCGATCAAAACAAGAGGCACCTGGACCTGTGTTGTTGACAAAAGATCAAACAACACACGTTGGCTGTTCACGTGATATTTCAAGTTCGATTACGTATTGTTTTCCAGCAAAGATGACTTTTCCACTGTGTCTAATGATAATTTTCCGCGACACCCACACCCCCGCGTTATGACTCAACTATGTCGTAAGTCGAATGCAATTTAAGTGCACACCACATTTAACTTTAAATGGTGACTGTAATGTTCACTTTTTAACTCTGCAATTTCTTAAGTGACTCACTGCATTAAGATAACAACGTACCACCACTCTCGCATCTATCCGTCTGGCGGTCTCACGACAACTGTCGCCCCTCTCCGCTGGTTGTGAACGTATACGCTTGAGACAGGATATTCATTAATATAGGCAATACACTACATCCCTTCCTTATATTTTTTATTTTATAACAATGACAACCACGATATCAATACCAAAATCACATTCCCTGACCAATGATTATTAGATTATCCAAGAATTTAATTATTTAATAATCCTCTCTTACTTTTGCTTTATACTCCCTTGGTTCACAGTCCGAATCATGTTGAGAGTTAATATCAATTTCCTGTTCAGTTTCTTTATCGCAGACTTTCCATTGCCTTCGATCTTTTTAAGGTGAACCACGTTTCTTCTATAAACTCTTGCCATATCATCATTTAATATTACGGCATCTCTCCTATGGTTTTTCTGTACCGTATGAGGGGTTTCATCATAATTCAAGCTCATTTTGTTATCCCGATTCATATTTTTTACATAACTTTATCTCCAGGTTTCAAATCATTATGTTTAGCTTTCCTTTTTATCAGCATATTCCTTTCCTTTTGCTTTATTTTCTTGTCCTTATCTCTCATTTCCCTATCATCTTTCCTAGTTCCATTTAATCATAAATCATCGGTATCTTATCTCTAAATTTTAGTTATAAAATAACTCTGAAGGAGTTGATCCTGTTTTGTTGAATGAGGTGTGCTATTGTACTTAATTAAATAATCCAAAAGACCTGTTTTCCAATCCCGTTTTTCAGCTTGGCTGATTTTTATACGTTTTAAATGTCTCTATTCTGGCGTTCAAACTTTCCCCGTTCTGTTGAGGCCAATACGGTATAGAATTAAAAAGAGCTATGTTTCTTTCTGTACAAAATGATTTAAATTCATTACTGCAGAACTGTTTTCCGTTATCGGCCGTTATACTTGCTGGATTCCCAACACGACTAAAAATCTCTTCCAGATGTGATACAATTTCAGCTGTATTTATTTTCTGGCATATTTTGATCTCTTTGTAGCGACTATAATAGTCAACTATTACCAACAAATGCTCATTGCTTGGGAGTGGACCAATAGGTCGATTGCCACGTCAATCCAGGGTTCTTCTGGTAATGTTCTACGTTTCAAAGGGTTTGGTGGGCTCGGCCCCTGATACTAAAGTGCAACTTTTGCAGGATTTTACCACTTGTTCGGCACTCTTATCACAACCAGGCCACCAAACTTTGGTTCTCAATCTCCTTTTCATTGCTACAATGTCTGGATGTCCTTCATGAGCAGCATCAAGAACTCGCCGGCGAAGTTTCTCAGGTATGACAATTTTGTTTCCTCTTAATAGGATATCGTCATAAAAGCACAGTTCTGATTGGAAAACTTTATAGGTTCTAACGTTCCCATCCCAATTATTATTATAAAGGCCTTCTTTAACTTGTAAAATTTCAGGGTCGCTTGCTGAACATTCCATTATTTCCTTCAGTGCAACAGCTATAGGTCGAGTATGTTCCACAATTTGATGGACGTGATCAGTTTGCAAAGTGGGTGAACTTCATTGAATTCACTCAGTCTTGACAACGAGTCTGCGATATTGTTTTTTTCCTGATTTATAGATCATGGTATATTTGTATGATTGTAATCGCAGAACCCATCTTTCTATCCTGGCACATGGCTTTGTATGGTTGTGATGTATTTTTTAAGTGGCTTGACGCCTTTGTCTGTTAACTTCGTGTCCTAGGATTTCAATTTTTCTCATTTCTATACTGATTGACATTTATCTTCCCTGAGCACGACATTATTCTTCTCTAGGACAGCCATTACTTTCTCAGACGGGTATCGTGGTTCTCCAGATTTTCCTCCAAAAACCAAATTATCGTCAATGTAGTTAATTACGCCTTCACATCCTAGTAATATTCGTTCTAATGTTTTTGGAAGATTTCTGGGGCACAAGATATACCGAACATTAACCTTTTGTATCGGTAAATCCTTTACTAGTAATAAAAGTCGTAATATGTCCTGGAATCTGGGTCAATCTCGATTTGATGAAATGCGTCTTTGATGTCCAATTTCGTATAATATTTAGCATCTTTGACTTTTGGGTAATAACTTGTCCATCGTTGGTAATGGATGATTTTCGCGAATTATCGCCTCATTAGCACGACGCATATCAACACAAAGACGCACTCGCCAATTATCTTTAATATGGGTAAATTGGTGACACCCAATCTAGAGATCCGTGCACCTCCTCTATGAATATCCTTTTTTACTAACTCTTTATTTTTTTCCTCGACTTTTTCCTCAGAGGTATAGGTATCCTCCTGTGCGGTTGTGAAATTGCTGGTATAGACCGATCTATTGGTAGTTCCACCATAACATTTTCAATTTGGGAAAGTTTCAGATTTCACATTGTTGATTTCTAAGTGCAAGCCAATTTTTAATATTCCCAAAGACATTGCAAGATACTTTCCCCACAGGTTCTTGTGCCGTCAGTAGTGACAAAGAATGTGCACACTTGCGACTTGCTACAAGCTTCAGTTCAGTTCAAAAGAACCTTTGATTTCTAATGGAGTACTGCTCCCGTAAGCCATAAATTTTACATCCGGTTTGGCTATTTGATTTCGAACTACAGCACCATTATTTTTCATGGTCTCCCATGTCTCTGCAGTGATTAAATTTTGCTTGCAGCCTGAGTCAACCAAAACCTTTGTATTCACCCCTCCGATGGTGCAATCGAATTCAACGTCGTCATCAATATGAAATATATATTGTGTTTTGTTGGTCGTCTCACGTACTTCGTTGACTGTTTCATTACTTTTCCTCTTTAACGTCAGTTTGGTTCTACAGTATCGTCTAAAATGGCCCTTTATGTCACATTTCAGACAAATTTTGTCCCTCGCTGGGCACTTGGGGTCATTTGATGTGTGTCTGGGGTTACCGCATCTAGTGCATTCGAATGTAGTTTTACGATTTTTTTCTGGTTTACGTTTAAATCTTGTTTCTACTTTGTTTACATTCAAACTTGTTGTCACCGGAGCTGGAACGGCAAAATCTTCCAGTTGTTTGTTTACCGCCTCCAAAGTATTTGCTTCAAGAATTATTCTGTCCACCGTTATATCGTCTCCGATTTGTAATAATTTTTTTTCGAAGATCTGTTGAAAGGCATTTCTCAGTAACCTGGTCGATGATACTGTCGTTCTTGTCTTTGAATTGACACTTGTCCGCTTGTTGCCTTAGGCGTATCATAAATTTATCGAATTTCTCATTAGGTTCTTGTTTGATAAGTCGGAATATGTGTCTTTCGAATAACTTATTTTGCTTCGGTGCAAAATATGAGTCTAATTTAGACAGGGCCGTCGCAAATACGTCAACATCTTTCGCTGATTCAACATCGGCTCCCGGTATATTGTAAAATATTTCTTGCAATTCAATGCCACCAAAATGAAGCAAACTTGCTTTCTTTTCTCGTTTGCGTCTATACCTGCAGCTTGGAGGTAGACATTTAGAGCTCTTTTCCAGCGCTCCCACCTACTGCTTATCGAAGTGGGATCTCCCTCGCAATCGAACTTCTCCAACGTCAGCGATGCGGCCATGTTATGGAGGACCTGTAACCCATAATATAACGATTGAACGCTCAGATGTTGTAATCTGCCATGACAATTAAATGTCCAGATATGATAATCTGCTATGACAATTGAATGTCCAGACATGGTAGTCTGCTATGACGATTGAACGTCCAGATTTGGCAATCTGCTGTGACAATTGAATGTCCAGACATGGTAGTCTGCTATGACGATTGAACGTCCAGATTCGGCAATCTGCTGTGACAATTGAATGTCCAGACATGGTAGTCTGCTATGACGATTGAACGTCCAGATTTGGCAATCTGCTGTGACAATTGAATGTCCAGACATAGTAGTCTGCTATGACGATTGAACGTCCAGATTTGGCAATCTGCTATGACAATTGAATGTCCAGACATGGTAAGTCTGCTATGACGATTGAACGTCCAGATTGGCAATCTGCTGTGACAATTGAATGTCAGACATGGTAGTCTGCTATGACGATTGAACGTCCAGATTCGGCAATCTGCTGTGACAATTGAATGTCCAGACATGGTAGTCTGCTATGACGATTGAACGTCCAGATTTGGCAATCTGCTGTGACAATTGAATGTCCAGTATTTCATTTTCTTCTATGTGCTATCCTACACTAGTTAAAAACCAATTTAATAGTCATTACCAAAACTGTTTTATAGGTATTATATCAATATAAGTCAATTAAATGACCGGGTTTTATCCCGCTAAAACTAGAGCCTCTTGTTCGAATTGGACGTAGTACGTGCAACATTATAAGCATTACACATGAAGGTTGAAACGACTTCCTTCATAGAAACGATTTTATTAGTACCCTTGGATAAAGGAACTTATGGCACAGGTATGTTTAAATAACGCGTCTAAATTACAAACATTCAACGCCTACAATGTTGTAACAATTTCAACATTGACAACATTGTAACAATTTCGTAGGCAGACTCCATAGTGTGCCGCGATAGGTAAACAAAACGAATTCCCAACATTTCTTATTTGACAGCCAATTTGTTCCTTATTGGGTTACTTTAAGGTGCATGATAAAAGTGTAATGCATTCCAAATTTCTCTGTTTGATGATGATTCGAATTATTAGAAAAATTTTGTTCCTATATTTGTTTCTTACTCTTAGTTATTCAGGTGAGGCACAACTAAGCTTATTGCTTTAATAAACTGCGTTAAGAAACAACCATCTGCTTATTTTTTTTTTTTTTTTTTTTTTTTATCGCCTTTAGGTACTTACTATTTTCCTCGTCGCCACATGTAATGTTCACTTTATGCTCTGCAATTTACTTTAAGTGACTCACTGCACTAGATCAAAACGTACCACCACTCTCGCATCTATCCGGTCTGGCGGTCTCACGACAACTGTCCTCCCTCTCCGCTGTTGTGACGTATACGCTTGAGACAGGATATTCATTAATATAGCAATACACTACAGTGACTATTTCATGCGAATCATAAAAAACACTAAGTCGTCATATGATGTAGG